>NC_080171.1:35778321-35795821 GCF_950295315.1 Erinaceus europaeus | reverse complement strand
TTATCTATCTCTGCACACACACACACACACACACACACACACACACACACACACACATGTCAGTTTCTACATATCTTTTTTATAGCTTTCTTTTTAAAAATATTTTATTATTTATTTATTCCCTTTTGTTGCCCTTGTTTTATCGTTGTAGTTATTGTTGTTATTGATGTTGTTGTTGTTGCATAGGACAGAGAGAAATGGAGAGAGGAGGGGAAGACAGAGAGGGGGAGAGAAAGACACCTGCAGACCTGCTCCACCACTTGTGAAGTGACTCCCCTGCAGATGGGGAGACGAGGGCTTGAACTGGGATCCTTACGCTGGTCCTTGTACTTTGCACCACCTGCGCTTAACCCACCGTGCTACCACCCAACTCCCTCTACGTCTCTTTAGGTTTAAAACTCCATATGAAAGATAAAGAGGCTTTACTTAACTCAGCGGAGTGTGCATTTATCAATAATGGAAATTTGCCAGTATATTACTTGCATTCCAAACTGCTGAAAAAAGAGTTCAGTAGCTCAGGATCTAGTCTCTAAGGGAACTAATGAGACTCCTTAACTTAGTACGTGGGTATCTACACATTCTCTCCCAGTCCATTTGTAGCTGAGTTACAGCTGTTTCACATACCCCTTAATTTCTTTTACAAAGAGATACTCCAGTGTGATTTAACCCTAACATGGAAAGTTTTCTACCACAAACCCAAATTCTAAGGCTTGATTATAGTCCTTTGGCCTTCTTTCCATGTTTGCTTTGTCAAGGACAAGATTTAGCTTTTTTATGGGCACCAGTTTATATAGGGAAAGTTTTTTCCACATTTGTCATTTCTAAAACATGCTTTTGGGAGTGTTCAGTTTGCCTATATAAGCAAATCAATTCACTAAGTCTTTCTAAAGGTCTTTTCAGGACATAGAAGTGGATAGTGGAAGGGGGACTTATATCACTTTATATGACACCACATTCTTTTTTTATTAAGATTTTTTTTTGCCTCCAGGGTTATTGCTGGGGCTCTGTGCCTACACTATAAATCCACTGCTCCTGGAGGCCCTTTTTTCCCTTTTGTTGCCCCTGTTATTTATCATTGTTGTTGTTATTGTTGGATAGGACAGAGAAAAATTGATAGAAGAGGGGAAGACAGAGGGAAGGAGAGAAAGATAGACACCTGCAGACCTTCTTCACCTCTTGTGAATTGACCCCCTGCAGATGGGGAGCGGGGGCTCTAACCGGCATCCTTATGCCTGATCTTTTGCTTCATGCCATGTGCACTTAACCTGGTGTGCTACTGCCCTGGCCCCCAAGTTTTTTTTTTAATTGTCTTTGGTGCCTGCACATTGAATCCATACTCCCAGCTTCCATTTCCTCCCCCTTTCCTTCCTTTCTTTGATGTGATAGTGTAGAAGGGTTTTGGAGGAAGGATTGCCTCCTGGGGTTCAATGTTGCTTTGGTCAAAAAGAAGTTTAACAGAACAAGTGTGGCAGCTGTGCAGTTTCTAAATGTGTCGTTTATTATAGTCGTGCAAGAGTACAAATGATCTCACCAGTGTACTCTGGAACCCCATCTTTCCAGACCCCTGCCTCACTAGGGAATGATAGACATAGGCTGGGCATATGGATTGACCTGCCAATACCAATATCCAGTGGAGAATCAATTACAGAAGCCAGACCTCCCACTTTTATACCCCACAATGATCCTGGGTCCATACTCCCAAAGGGATAAAGAATAAGAAAGCTTCCAGTGAAGGGGATGGGATATGGAGCTCTGGTGGCAGGAATTGTGTGGAATTGTATCCCTCTTAGCCTATGGTCTTGTTGACCATGATTAAATCAATTAAATTTAATTAAAAAGTAAAGCTTGGGGGACAGGGTCCCCGAGGGGGTCTCTGGACCTGGTCCAAAATGGCAAAAGACCAATGGCCAAAAAAAGGACCAAACTAGCCCAGTAGGGTGGGAACAGGATGCAACGCAGAGAGGATGGAGAGAAAGTGACTGGTGAAAATCAAGGTATGACAAGGAGAGGGGGCGGAGCAGGCAAGAATTCTACCATTGAACCACCAATGCCCTGGAGGGAGGGTGGTGCTTGTTAACAGCGGTTATGTAAATAGAATACAGTGTTATGTAAATAGAATGCAGGGGGGATTAAACCAAATGAAACAGAAGGGGTTTTTAAAAGCAGAATTAGAAGCGTACCAACAATTCCCCCTTTCTTTTTAACTAATGACCATAGTATCAGGATTGTGGGGTGAACAGAAACCTATATCGTACAGGCGTTTTCAAAAGAACTGGCATAAGACATGGAAAACAAAATAGGCGAGCAGCAATAACCAGTGTGATGCCAAGGGGAACGTTTCTTGCCTCAAAGGGCAAGGCCTAGCAGGCAAAAGGGCATTTCTTGCCTCTGGGAGCACTTCATGCCTCTGGGGGCATCTCTTGCCTCAAAGGGCGTTTCCTGCCTCTGTGGGCATAACCTAATAAGAAGGGGGAGTTTTCTACCTCTGGGGAAGAGCCTGCAGGCGAGGGTACATGGTCTATAAAGTCTCAAGGCAATTGGCTGAAGTTAGTCTTTGAGAAACACAGCAGCGTGTACCAGTAAGTCCGATGGAGGTGTCAGTCCAAAGTAGCTGACCACAGAAGAAAATGCCAAGGGATGAAACGCTGCATGTCTGTCTCTATGGGGAATGTCGGCCACCAGAATTCTGCTTTTCTGTAGAGAGTGATCTTTGGAGTCTGTGAATCTGTTTCTTCAGGTCGTGCCAGGTCACATCATTGGTTTCCAGGGGTGTGTTGTAGTCATTCCATCTTGTGGGCGATGTCAGAGAACAGGATCCAAATGGATTTTCAGGAATTCCATTTGAGTAGATGCTTTTTCATGTGAAGACTTGACAGCATGTAGCATCAAGAGTCCCCGGAGGGCATCCTAGTCCAAAAAGCTCCTCGAAATTCCATTTAGGGTGCTTCTGACTGTTCCTGCTGGATTGCTTCAGGCACCCATTTTTAAAAGCGTCTTCCCATCGAAGAAAGAATCCAATCAGGAGAGTAAAACTAACCACGTGTCTCCATTCTTGGGGACTGCCAGGGTACTCGAGAATGCCCCTCAAATTAAAGTAGTCCTTCTCCATGGGAAACATTCGAGAAGAAGTCCAGAAAGTCCCAGTGGAAATCCCCATGCATATCCCAAGGTCTACCATCATGGTCATAAAAAACCAAATTGTGGCCCGGAGCAAAATGTAGTCCTTTTCCTCAGGAAACATGGGAGAGGGAATCCAGAAAGTCCAAGGAGAAATCTCAGTGCATCTCCCAAGCTCTATGATTAGGGTCACAAGAAACCAAAGTTCCCGGTCAGGGAAACAAAGTGTGGCCCAGAGCAAAATGTTCCAGAGACAGAGTAACTGTCTCATGATGAAACAGTAGAGGCTTTGGCAAATCTCTTCGTAAGTAGAAGAGAAGACCATAGTGCATAGGTAGGCAAAGTCTTCACTTATCTGGGAGTTGTGCAGGTCCGGTCCCACGTTGTAGGTGCCATATGTTGTTTTCGACGGGCTGACTTCACGGGCGGGTAACAGACGACCCGGGACTCATGGCTGGGTTATACGCAGTATCTCTTTATTCATGCAGGACGCAGCACAATCTAAACTGAGCTAAGCTAAACTAAAAACTACAAAGAATCTTCTCCTTATAAATATACTAGCCCAGTAGGGTGGGAACAGGATGCGACGCAGAGAGGGTGGAGAGAAAAGTGACTGGTGGAAATCAAGGTATGACAAGGAGAGGGGGCGGAGCAGGCAAGAATTCTACCACTGAACCACCAATGCCCTGGAGGGAGGGTGGTGCTTGTTAACAGCGGTTATGTAAATAGAATACAGTGTTATGTAAATAGAATGCAGGGGGGATTAAACCAAATGAAACAGAAGGGGTTTTTAAAAGCAGAATTAGAAGCATGCCAACATTAAAGAATTATTATGTATCTTTGAGAGTCTCAGGAATTCAGTGACTCATTTTAGCTGACAATAAGCATTAGAGTTGCCACTGAGGGCCAAGGAGATAGCTCCCTTGGATAGTGTGTTGCATGTTTGTAACCCAGGTTTGAGCCCAGCTCCCACGCATTGAAGGAAACTTCAGTTTCTCTCCCCATATAAAAAATAAAATAATAACAAAATTTTAAAAATATTTATCTTCCAGAAGACCCAATGCACCATAAATATGAAACTATCATGAAGAGCCAAGATTTTTTTTTTTTGTCATTATTATTCTTATTTTGGTATTATCTTTATTTATTGCATAGAGATAGTCAGAAACTGAGAAGGAAGGGGTGATAGAGAGGAAGATAGAGAGACACCTACAGCTCTGCTTCACCACTTGGAAAGCTTTCCCCTTGCAGGTGGAGACCAGGAGCTTGAACCCAGGTCCTTGTACATCATAACGTGCACGCAACCAAGTGTGCCACTACCTGGCCCCAACAGCCAAGATTTTAAAATGTGACATTATTATTAATTTGATCCATTCTTAACTTTATTTAAGACTTATTGTTTTCATTAGAGATTGCTTGAAATTTTGGTGAGATACAGGACTTACCCTCTTACCTATTTTTAGATGTACAAAACTGATTTGCTTTTGTCATTTTATTTTGCAGAGCTGGGGCCTTATGCATGTGTGATTTCATTGCTCCTGGGTTCATTTTTTTTTTCATTCAGAAAGAGAAACTGAAGGAAAAGGGTGTGGGGAGGGAGAGAAAGAGAGAGAGTGAACACAAGTGCATGACCACAGCACTAGAGAGTCCCCCAATGCCGTGGCACACCTATGTGGTGCTGGAGCTCAAACCTGGGCAGCATACATGGCAAGTTTTGTGCACTACCTGCTGAGCTATCTTCAGGCCACTGGAGGAAAAAAATTTTTTTTCTTTCTTTCTATTTGATAGGGAAGAGAGAAACTGAGAGGGAAGGGGGAGTTAGGGAGAGGAAGACACCTGAAGTATTGCTTCATCACTTGTGAAGCTTCCCCTGTAGCTGGGGACCAGAGACCTGAACCTGGGTTCCTGTACATGTTAATGTGTGCACTCAAATGGGAGTACTGCCACCTGGTCCTGGGTGGCAAGTTTTTAGGTTTCGGGCATGAGTTTAGGTTAGTAAACAGACAATTTCTTGCCCCCAATACCAACTCATAAGATTGAAATGGGGCAGGATTGGAACTTTGTAGTGAAAAACATAACACATTATCTTTGAACTTCTTACTAAGAGTGTTAGAACAAAGGCTCAAAGGCTAGTAGGCTTTGCTCCTAAAATGCCCATTCACTGTGAAAGGAGGTCAGCCAGACCCATGAAAGGAATGGAGAGACAGTTTATATTGAATAGCCGACTGGCTTTGTTTGCCTCTAGCTGTGATATAGCTGTTGATCTGTTTGGGTCTTTTCATGGGTGTGTGTGGGGGTGGGTGGGTGGGTGGTGATATTTGGGTTATTTATTCTGACAGAAGGCTAGATGCTATTTCCATCTGCCTTGGAGTATTTGAGGAGATAAATGTCTGCCATATCCTGATAAATGGCCTTTATGGTTCATTGCCAGAGAAACTGAGTTATGGCTCCTATATTTCATTTCAGAAAAAAACTTCAGCCATCTGAGGTATGCACTGCAGCCTTCCATTTGACCAGCACAACAAACTGTATTTCTGTTTAAAGGACAAGGTTTGCACAGTAGCACCTTAGGGGGACTGGAGTGTAGGGGATAAATAGAAAGCACTCCATCAGTCAGGCTAGTAAATCAAGTGTTAGTCAATCCAAAATGTGAAAAAAGGAGCCCAGGGAGAGAAACATAATCCATCTATGTCCTGGGTCTGGGTCTAAAATCATCTTCACCTCAGCTCTCACATTTTCATTTTGCTAAAATCATTATGGAGCCTATTGTCTTTTAAAAATATTTTTATTTATTTATTTATTTGTTTGGGATAGAAACTGAGAGAAATTGAGAAGGGCAGGGGAAATAGAGGGGGAGGGAAAAAGAGAGACACTGCAGCACTGCACTATCACTTGTGAAGCTTCCCCCTGCAAGTGAGGACAGGGGACTTGAGCCTGGGTTCTTGTGCATGGTAGCATGTGCACTTTATTGGTTGCACTAACTTCTGGGCCTTGGAGCCCAGTATATTTAAGAACAATGAAATGAAAAGAACATAAGTATTTATTTATTTATTCATTTATTTTTTCATTTATTTATTTTCTTGCTGGGGCTTAATGCCTGCATGAGGAATCCACTACTACAGGCTGCCATTTGTTCCTTTTTTATTTTCTATTTTATTTGATAGGACAGAGATAAATTGAGAGGGGAAGAGGAGATTGAGAGGGAGAGAGAAGGACAGACACTTACAGAGCTGCTTTACCACTCATGAAGTATACCATCTGTAGGCAGGGAGCCAGGGCTCGAACCTGGGTCCTTGTACATGGTAGCATGTACACTTTTCCAGGTGCACCACCTTAACCAGCTGCACCACTGCCCAGATTTCTAACATAAGCATTTAAATCCAAACTAGAGTACCATAAGACTGGCATATACTCAATTACTGGAATCAGCATCTTGAACAAAAACACCCTAGATGTCAATTTTCAAATATAAAATGGCAGAGATTATAATTATGTCTAGTTTACCATAAAAAGTCATGCACATGTACGTATAGCTTCATTCATCAGTCATTGCTCATATATATGAGCAATTATACATACTTGATATATATATATATATATATATATATCAAGTATATATATATATATAGTTGACTATCTTTTAAACTTGGGATGGAGTACTGGCAGCACTGCAGGATGAGAAATGTTTCAGGACAATGTAGCACAATGGAGTACTGAAATCAGTACTTCTGGAGGTAATTATCAATATCATTGCAGAAAAAGACAAAGTAGAAAGGAAAAGACTAGAGCTTTGTGGCATTCTTGTTAGCACAGATGTGAGAAAAGCCAAGCACTTACTTGAGATTTAATCAGAATGAGCACAGACTCCATATGTGACCAAATGTCTTCTGGTTTCCTGGGCACTGGAGTCAGACTTTGTGAAGAAGCTACTCTACTAAGATAAACCAAGGCCACTATGCTAATTGTGGGTGGCACACAATGGCATCTAGCTAACTCATCTTTGCACACTGGTCAAGAGAGATTGTCCAGAAAGTTTTGTGCCTCAAATCAAGGGCTAATATGCAACCTGGAGTTACATACATGAGTGAATTTATACTTCTGCAGTCAGGGGTGCTCCCAGGTATGATGCTTTCCTATTGTTTCCCTGACTGATTTTTTTTTCTTAAAAGAATTTTACTACTTTTTTTTTTGTTTTTAAATTTATTATTGAATAGAGACAGAGAGAACTTGAGAGGAGGAGGTAGAGAGGAAAAGAGACAGAAAGATACCTGCAGCCCTACTTCACCACTTGTGAAGCTTTTCCCCTACAGGTAGGACTAGGGGCTTGAACCTGGGTCCTTTCACACTGTAACGTGTGCACTTAACCAGGTGTGTCACACCGGGCCCCTCCCTGGCTGACTTTTATCGTAATCACTGGAAAACTAGGAGGAGGTAGAGACTCATCTCTCAGGTCCCCATATAAGGTGTGGCGGGACTGGTGTTATTACAGCAGTCTGGTGCTCTGCTCAGGAAGAGGTGGGCCTACACAGAGGACTCCTGCACTGCCTGCACACACACCCCTGTGTGGGAAGTTTAATATACACCTGACTTTTCCCAGTGAATTTGAAGCTAGTGAAGAAGTACAACCTTTAGAACCTGTAAAAGAGCTTGTCTAGGTTGTTCTGCCTTGTTTGCAACCTGTATATGTGCCTGGCCTCCACTTCCTTGGAGAGAGTTTTGGTGCTGTTGTGTCTTTCCTTTCTCCCTCTTTCTCTGTCTGTCTCTCTTTATCTATCTGGAGATGTCAGCTGTGAGTAGTGAAGCCCCAGCAGCAACAGCAGTAGCACAATGAATACAATCTTTTAAAAAAATTTTTTTTTTAATTTAAGAAAGGATTAATTAACAAAACCATAGGGTAGGAGGGGTACAACTCCACACAATTCCCACCACCCAATCTCCATATCCCACCCCCTCCCCTGATAGCTTTCCCATTCTCCATCCATCTGGGAGCATGGACCCAGGGTCATTGTGGGTTGCAGAAGGTAGAAGGTCTGGCTTCTGTAATTGCTTCCCCGCTGAATATGGGCATTGACTGGTCGGTCCATACTCCCAGTCTGCCTCTCTCTTTCCCTAGTAGGGTGTGTCTCTGGGGAAGCTGAGCTCCAGGACACATTGGTGGGGTCTTCAATCCAGGGAATCCTGGACAGCATCCTGATGGCATATGGAACCTGGTGGCTGAAAAGAGAGTTAACATATGAAGCCAACCAAATTGTTGAGCAATCATGGACCCAAAGCTTGGAATAGTGGAGAGGAAGTCTTAGGGAGGTGCTCACTGCAAACTCTAGTGTACTTCTGCTTTCAGGTATATATTTTGCAGTAGTTTATAGATACGTGTGAAGATATGCTCTCTCTCACAGAAACTGGTGTATATCTAGGTTATGGGACTTTGTTAGAAAGTGAACCACCTGAGATTAAATTAGAGTATACTATGAAAGGACAGGTCTCACCCGAGTAATGAAGCTGAAGGGTTGTCATTCCACATGTGAAGTCTCTGGACACAGTCTGAAGTAAAGCATGTTGAGGTGGCAATCGTTGCGTTGGTTAGGTTGTGATTGACGGATGCAATATTATTTGATATGGATTGGGAGAGGCATACGGGAAAGTGGGCCCTATCCAAGGGTTCCAGGACTGGGGGAAGTAGAGGCTCTATAATGGAGATGTGAGGTTCCTGCTGTCTTAGGGTTCCAAAAGACAATCGATAGTTAATGTTATCATCACATTATTTGGTAATTGGGTTAACTTTGAAAAGTCCTTTTGTTATGGTTTGTTGTACAGTACCCAGTATCTTGTATATAGCTGTGCTATTGGATGCTTCTGATCTACTTGGTCTAGGCTTTTGAGAGAGTCTGCATATCAAATACACAGCCTATATATTAAAAAGATTCAGTTTGTGTTTTGAAAAACTTTGAGACATACAGCTGATTTTCCCCCTCTCAAAATAATTAACTAGTGATTTATATGTCTACATTTTGCTAGGAGTGTACATAAACACCATTCCCACCACCAAAAGACTGTGACCCATCCCTCCCACCCACTCCCACCCCCCACTGTCCCAGGAAGCTGCATGTCTACCCCTCATCACAGGGTTTTTACTTTGGTGCCCTACTTACAATTTGGTCAGGTCCTGCTTTTAGTTTTCCTTTCAGATCTTCTTACTCAACTTCTGTTGATGAGTGGGATCATCCCATACTCATCTTTATCTTTCTGACTTAGCTCACTTAACATAATTCCTTCTAGCTCTGTCCAAGATGGGTCAGAGAAGGTAGGTTCATTGTTCTTGATAACTGCATAGTATTCCATTGTGTATATATACCACAGCTTTCTCAGCCACTCATCTGTTGTTGGGCACCTGGGTTGCTTCCAGGTTTTAGTTATTATGAATTGTGCTGCTATGAACATAGGAGTACACACCTCTTTTTTGTTGGGTGTTATGGAGTGCTTGGGGTATAAACCCAGGAGAGGAATTACTGGATCATATGGAAGGTCCGTGTCTAGCCTTCTGAGAGTTTTCCAGACTGCTCTCCACAGAGGCTGTACCAATTTACATTCCCACCAGTGTTGTTTTCGATGGGTTATGTTGTTTTCGCCGGGCTGGCTTCACGGGCGGGTAACAGACGGCCGGGGACTCATGGCTGGGTTGTATGCAGTATCTCTTTATTCATGCAGGATGCAGCACAATCTAAGCCGAGCTGAGCTAAACTAAAGTACTCTAAAACTCACAATGCTGTCTTTATATATACTTGCCAAGTAGGGTGGAAACAGGATGTGACATAGAGAGGGTGGAGAGAAAAGTGACTGGTGAAAATCAGAGTGTGACAAGGAGGGGGCAGAGCAGGCGAGAATCCTATCACTGAACCACCAATGCCCTGGAGGGAGGGTGGTACTTGTTAACAGTGGTTATGTAAATAGAATGAAGTGGTTATATAAATAGAATAGTGTTAAGCACGGGGATTTAAACCAAATGAAACAGAAGGGGTCTCATGCATACCAACAATTCTCCCTTTCTTTTTAACTAATGGCCATTGTAGGATGAACAGAAACCTATATCGTACAAGCGTTTTCAAAAGAACTGGCATAAAACATGGAAAACAAAATAGGCGAGCAGTAATAACCAGTGTGATGCCAAGGAGAGTTATCATCCTATCCTGGAGTGCTATGGTTACTCCTCCCCCTTCCCATTCTCGCGAAAGCTACTCCTATAAAAACCCTTCGTTTTCCGCACCTTGCTCTCTTGCCGGCGCAACCCTCTGGTGTTCAGATGTAGGAAAGGTTACTGCATGAGGCGGCCATTTTCTCTACCTCCACATGGCCTAACCTGCTTCTCTAACACCGAACTCTGAGGTGCCAGCGCGAATAAAGATTTGTGTTTCGTCTTCGCTCCGAACCCTCTCTCTCTCTTCTCTGTGGCCCGTGCACTACAACATCTGGCTCTACAACACACCAGCAATGTAAAAAGGTTCCTCTGTCCCCACAACCTTTCCAGCATTTGTTGCTTCTGTCCTTTTTGATGTATGCATTCTTACAGGAGTGAGGTGGTATCTTAGTATTGTCTTAATTTGCATTTTTTCTGACAATCAGTGACCTAGAGCAGTTTTTGATATGTTTGTTAGCCTTTTGGATCTCCTCTGTAGTGAATGTTTTGTTCATATCCTCTGCCCATTTTTGGATGGGGTCATTTGCTTTTTTGGTGTTAAGTTTGCTGAGCTCTTTATATATTTTGGTGATTAGTTTCTTGTCTGATGTATGGCATGTGAAGATCTCCCATTCTGTGAGGGGTCTCTCTGTTTGTTTAATAGTTTCTATGGATGTGCAGAAGCTTTTCAATTTGATGTAGTCCCATTGGTTTGTTTCTGCTTTAGTCTTCCTTGCAATTGGGTTTGATTCATCAAAGATGTCCTTTAGGTATAGGTGGGAAACTGTTTTACCAATGTTTTCCTCTAAGTATTTGATTGTTTCTGGTCTGACATCTAGGTCTTTGATCCATTTGGAGTTGATTTTTGTTTCTGGTGAGATAAAGTGGTTCAATTTCATTCTTCTTCATGTTACAACCCAGTTTTTCCAGCACCATTTATTGAAGGGAGCCTCCTTTTACCATTTAATCCTTTGGTCCCCCTTATCAAAAATTAGATGTCTATAGGTGTGGCGATTTATTTCTGGGCTTTTAATTCTGCTCCACTGGTCTGTGTTCCTATTTTTGTTCCAGTACCATGCTGTTTTGATGATGATGGCTTTATAATATAGTTTAAGGTCTGGGAGTATGATGCCTCCATTTCTGTTTCTTTTCCTCAAGATGGTTTTGGCAATTCTAGGTGTTTTTAGGTTCCAGATAAATGATTGTAGTGTTTGTTCTATTCTCTTAAAGAAGCTTGGTGGAACTTTGATGGGTATTGCATTAAATTTGTATATGGCTCTGGGGAGAATATTCATTTTGATGATATTTATTCTTCCAATTCATGAGCATGGGATATCTTTCCATTTCTTGGTATCACTTTCTATTTCCTTGAGTAGCGACTCATAGTTTTCAGCATACAAGTCTTTCACTTCTTTGGTCAACTTTATTCCTAGGTATTTGATTGATTTTGCTGACACAGTAAATGGAAGTGATTTCTGGATGTCTTCTTCTTCAGATTTAGTGTTTGCATAAAGAAATGCCACTGATTTTTGTACATTGATTTTGTAGCCTGATACCTTGCTATATTGCCCAATAACTTCCAGTAATTTTCTGCTGGATTCTTTAGGTTTTTCTATGTATACTATCATATCATCTGCAAACAGTGAGAGCTTGACTTCTTCCCTTCCAATCTGTATTTCTTTGATTTCTTTCTCTTGCCTGATTGCTATGGCAAGAACTTCCAATACTATGTTGAAGAGTAATGGTGACAGTGGACTGCCGTGTCTAGTCCCCGATCTGAAGGGGAATGCTTTAAGCTTCTGTCCTTTGAGTATGATGTTGGCCATAGGTTTGCTATATATAGACTCCACTATCTTGAGGAATTTCCCATCTATTCCCATTTTTTGTAGAGTTTTGAGCATGAATGGGTGTTGGATTTTGTAAAAGGCTTTCTCTGCATCTATTGAGATAATCATGTGGTTTTTGGCTTTGCTTTTATTGATTTGGTGAATGACATTGATTTATTTATGGATGTTGAACCAGCCTTGCATTCCTGGGATGAATCCCATTTGGTCATGATGAACAATCTTTTTGACATCAAAAGATTGCTGTATCCGGTTGGCCAAGATCTTGTTTAATATTTTGACATCTATGTTCATCAGCGATATTGGTCTGTAGTTTTCCTTTTTTGTTCTGTCCCTATCACCTTTTGGTATCAGGGTGTTGTTGGCTTCATAGAAGGTATTATTCATAGAAGGAAGGGAGTATTCCTGTTTCTTCAATCTTATGGAAAAGCTTAAGAAGTATGGGTACTAACTGTTTCCTGAAAGTTTTGTAGAATTCGTTTGTGAAGCCATCTGGTCCAGGACTTTTGTTGTTGGGGAGATTCTTAATAACGGTTTCAATTTCTTTTTCTGTGATTGGTGCATTTAGATTTTGTTTCTTCTTGGTTCGGTTTTGGAAGGGCACATGCTTCTAGGAATTGTTCCCTTTCTTCCAGATTCTCTAGCTTGGTGGCTTATAGTTCTTCATAGAAGTTTCGCAGGATTCTCTGGATTTCTGTGGTGTCAGTTGTGATATCTCCTCCATCGTTTACAATTCTATTAATTTGAGTCTTCTCTCTTTTTTGTTTGGTGAGTCTGGCTAGGGGTTTTTCAATTTTGTTTAATCTTTCAATGAACCAATATTTGGCTTCATTGATCTTTTGTATGGTTCTTTTATTTTCGATGTTGTTTATTTCTGCTCTAACTTTAATGATTTCTGTCCTTCTGGTTGCTTTAGGGTTCCTTTGTTCCTCTTCCTCTAAGTCCTTGAGGTGTGCAGTAAAGTCGTTCATTTGAGCTTCTTCTTGGTGTTTAATATGTGATTGTATGGCTATAAGTTTCCCTCTAAGTACTGTTTCAGATGTGTCCCAAATATTTTGATAGGTTGTGTCTTCATTTTCATTAGTTTCCAGGAACATTAGAATTTCCTGCTTGAGTGAGTCTCTGACCCAGTGGTTCTTAAGGAGCATGTTGTTTAGTTTCCAAATTCTGTGACTTTTAATAATTTTCTGTTTGTTTTTAAATGTTAGTTTTACTCCACTGTGGTCTGAGAAGATACCTGGGATTATTTCAATGCTCTTGATTTTATTGATGCTGTCTTTGTGGCCTAACATGTGGTCTATCCTTGAGTATGTGTTATGTGGATTTGAAAATAAGGTGTATTCCAGTTTTTTGGGGTGAAGAACTCTAAAAATGTCCAAGAGGTCTAGTCTGTCAATCTCTTCATTCAATTCTCTTGTATCTTTTTTGGTTCTCTGCTTGTTGATCTGTCTAAGTGTGAGAGTGGAGTATTGAAGTCTCCCACTATTATTGTATTACTATTGATGTATTTTTGAAATTCTTTCAGTAGGTGCTTAATGTATTTAGATGGTCCCTCATTGGGTGCATAGATGTTAATAATTGTTAAGTCTTCTTGGCTGATTGATTCTCTAATCATTATGTAATGCCCTTGTCTATCTTTTATTACTTTATTTAATTTAAAATCTATCGTGTCTGAGATGAGAATGGCTGTTCCTGCCCTTTTTTGTGGTCCGTTAGCCTGTATGATAGTTTTCCATCCTTTCACTTTAAATCTGTTTTTATCTTGTTGTGACAGATGGGATTCTTGCAAGCAGCATATGGTTGGGTTATGTTTTCTGATCCATCCCCCCACCCTGTGCCTTTTGATGGGTGAGTTTAAGCCATTGACGTTTATTGATATTATGGATTTAATGTATTGTAGTGCCATTGTTCAAAAAAATTTTTTTTTGTTTGCTCTGATATATTGCAAGTATTATTGTGATGTTCTTGTTTATAAGAGGTCTTTTAGAACCTCTTTCAGGGCTGGCTTGGTGATGGTTGCCTCCTTTAACTGTTGTTTGTCTAAGAAAGTTTTGATCCCTCCATCTAGTTTAAATGAAAGTCTAGCAGGATATATTATCCTTGGTTGAAACCCTTTTTCATTCAGGACTCGATAGATATCTTGTCATTCCCTTCTGGCTTTTAGAGTTTGAGTGGAGAAGTCTGCAGATAATCTTATGGGTTTTCCCTTGTATATGACTTTTTGTTTCTCTCTTGCAGCCTTTAGGATCCTTTCTTTATCCTTATTTCTTATTATTGTGACTTTGATGTGTCTTGGTGTCTTCAGGTCTGGGTTGATTCTGTTTGGTACTCTCTGGGCCTCTTGAACCTTGATGTCCTTTCTGTTATTCAGGTCTGGGAAGTTTTCTTGTATTATTTCCTCTAGAATGTTTGCTTCCCCTTCCTCTCTTCCTCTGGCAGACCCATTATACGAATGTTACTTCCTTTGAGATCATCCCATATGTCTCTGTTGTTGTTTTCAGTGTCTCTAAATCTCCTTTTAAGCTCTTTCACCTCTTTCTTAGTTTTTTCTAACTCATCCTCTGTCTGACTAATTCTGTTTTCTGCTTCTGTTAGTCTGCTTTCCTTGCCTCAGCTTCTTTCTTCATTACAGCTATTTCAGCTTTCCGTTCTATAATTGCCTCAAGATAATCAGTATTTTCCTTGGGGGGTCTCAACTGTTGTTTTCCTAATACTGCCATTTCTTTCCTCCAGTGTTGTTTTCATTTCGTTTCCAGGAGATGTGGTCAGAGCTCAAGCCACTAGCAGCTTCTCAGTCCGACATCTTCCAGATTCCGAATACAATCTTTAATACCTTTTCTTTCATTAGATGATAGCACAATATAACTGGACAGGCTTTTAAAAGAAATTCACATACAGGATTGCCTGGCCAGCACCCATGTTCAGGGGAGAAGCAGCTGCATAGCCAGAACTCCTTTCTTTTTTTTTTTAATTTTTAAAATATTTATTTTTCCTTTTGTTGCCCTTTTTAAAATTGTTGTTGTAGTTATTGTTGTTGTTATTGATGTCATTATTGTTGGATATGACAGAGAGAAATGGACTGAGGAGGGAAAGACAGAGAGGGGGAGAGAAAGAGAGATACCTTTAGACCTGCCTCACCACCCGTGAAGTGACTGCCCTGTAAGTGGGGAGGAAGGGGCTTGAACCTGGATCCTTATTCAGGTCCTTGAGCTTTGTGCCACGTGCACTTAACCTGCTGTGCTACTGCCCGACTCCCCAGTACTCCTTTCTTCTGTACTCCAGAAATAATTTTGGTCCACACTTCCAGAAGAGGAAAATGATAAGGGTAGATAACCAGAGGTCTCTGAACCCCAATTCCACCAGGACCAGAAACATTTGTCACTAGGAATCTTTGTTTTTAATTCCATCACTGAAAGGGAAGAGAATATGGTAAACACCGGAGGAAGTCAGGTACTGTTTCACTTATCTGAGAAAGAAGAGGAAAAAGGAAGGATGCTAAGAAGTAATAATAGGTATAAGCTTGACTTAGAAAGGAAATGAAAGCAGGAGTAGAGAAAAAAGGGGGGGAGATATATGGAGAGAGATAGATATGTGGTTAACTCATATCTGTGACCTTTGGGAAACTATTGAACTTTCTAATGGACAGGGATGGGGATACAGAACTCTGGTGATATGAATGGTGTGAAAGTATACAAAATTATCTTATAATTATAAATCACTAAAAAGTTTATATACACAGAGTTACATGCAAAATAAGCAATGGATTATAAGTAGGTTTCGTGGCATAATTAACTTAGATGTTGAATGTCTCATTCTGGAAGATATAACTGTCCCTAAGAAAGCCTCTCTGATATTTCAATCACCTTTTCTTACCTTAATATGCTGAACTATCTCCCCTTTTCCCTTATCTCAAATTATTTTGTGTTCATATTGTTACTTGTCTCTTGGATTGTTTGTTTTAACTACTTGGAAGTATTTGCATAGCACAGTATCAGACGTATCAAACACATCATGGGTATTCAATTAATGTTGAATAAATGGATACATCACAAATAAATCCTTTTGGTGCTTAAAATGAAAATTTTATTGTTTCTTACTCCTTTCTTTCAACACTTCCATTTCCTTTTTTAAATTCTTTTTCATTTATTTATTAGAAAAGTAGGAGGAGAGAGAGAAAACCAGACATTACTCTGGTACATGTGTTGCTGGTGATCAAACTCAGAACTCCAATGCTTTATCTACTGTGCCACCTCCTGGACCACAACACTGCTATTTCCCAAATAGTTGTAAAAGGGTTATTTTCAAAAGCAGAAACAAAATGGGAAAAGAAATCAAATTTACTGAAATGAGACTTAGATCTAGATGGTGAGTCATAGAAAGTAGTGATAAATAAGAAGAGTAACTGACTATAGAATTCTAACATCTGTGCACATTAAGGGCCTGGAATTTGGGTTCAATTCAACAATATAGAAGGGACTTGGTTATCCCACAAATTAAAGAAGGCACACCCAACTGTTCCCATAATCTTAGAACAATGCAGGAACGATTAGGTAGCAGGCATCTCAGAGCTCAGATCCCGACATCATTTACTATCTCTGTGACCTTGAATTGTGACAATAAATTCATTCTTCAAAAATGTAGATTATTATTTACCTCCTTAGTGTCTAATGTTTAAGTTTGTTTGGACTGTGTGGGTGTTCTCTCTGTCTCACAAGTTCCTAGTCTACAGAGCAGACTCCGCATGAACTTGTAGGGAGATTTGGCAATACTTCCTTATCAATTATGCCAGTATAATTAATGAATTCCATTCTCTCTTCAATATATAAGATATGAACTCCGTTAGTCCTCTCCCCTACCTTCTCACCTGATGCTAGAATAGTACACTGAAGGAAGTTCCCCATGAAGGGTTTCAGGAAACAATTTTTTCTTCCTTTGACCTGCATCCTTATTGTTATAAGTCTTGCTGATTACTCTTTCCAGGCTTTTTCCAGGTGTGAAGAAGATGGATATTATAGGAAATGCACAGTTATGCTTTTATAGATTCTTTTCTCTGCATGGATTATAGCAATAATTCCACATGATTGAAAGATATAGTCTAACTATTATAACTCAAAGCCAAATGCATTCATGGTAGCATTACTTATGTCTCATCAATTAATGAAGATTGAAAAAGAAACTACAGGGGCCAGGTGGTGATGCACCTGGTATAGTGTGTTCATTACCATGCTTCAATGCCAGTTTCAAGCCCCAGACCCTACCTGCAGGGGAAGCTTCACAAGTGATGAAGCAGTGCTGCATATGTCTCTGTTTCTGTTTTCTTTCTCTTTCTCTTCTTTCTTCTTTCTTCTTCTTTCTCTTTCTTCCTTCT
>NC_080171.1:35150197-35152697 GCF_950295315.1 Erinaceus europaeus | reverse complement strand
GTCGAAACACATATGCGTGTCCCAACCAGAGGAGAAAATGTTTTTAGGAAGTTCTGGCTTTGCAATCTGGAAACATGAAGAAAAACATAAGGCTAGTGTTTTTACTTCTGAGAACTTTCAACGCAATTAATGCATGAAATTAAACACGTGAAGAAGTGGAGAAAGGGGCAGACTCAAGTACAATAAGGAATACTTTGGCAACTTCAAGAATCAAAATACTATGTAAGTGTTCTCGAGACTGGTGTTGCTTAACTGAAAAGTGAAATCTTCTCACTTTCGGTCTATTAATACATATTAGGTTTTCCTATCTGGCATATGTTCTCTCTGCATACCACAGATGAAGATTCTTAAAATGTTTCTTGATTTTTCTTGGCCTCTACAAGATGTTAGTGTCTGGATTTTGTTATTTTTAATCATGGTCCATATTAGGAAATTGAAATACTAAACCAGGAGTAAATAATCAGGCTAAGCCAAATTTCCATAAATATAGGAACTTGAAAAACAGATAAGCAATTTTGTAAAAAAAATAAAAGAAGATAAAAAGGGTAGCTTTGGGGATAAATGAAAGTGCAAGCCCAAAGTCCCAGAGTTCCCAGGTTTGAACCCCCACATCATCCAAAATCAGAACTGAATAATGCTCTGGTCTCTCACTCTTTATTGCTATTTGTTTCTTGCTCATGAAAAAATAGATTAATTAATTTCAGGTAACAGTAACATTAAAGTCACTGTATTTACTTTAAAAAAATAACACTACGTCCAGCAAGATAGCTCACCTAGTAGTGTACCTACTTTGTCATGTGCATGACCCTGGCTCAAACCTGGTCCCCACCACAGTGAAGGAAGCTTTGTTGCTCTAATACTTTTCCTTTTCTCCCTCATTCTCTCTCTGCAAAAAAGTAGGCTTGGAGTGGTGAAGCCCCAGTGATGACAAAAAACAAATAAAAAAAAATGTGAATGAATAAACAAAAAATGAAAACACCATACGGAAGACATATACACAAATTCCTGTATATGTATTTAACTAGAGAGAATTGACTATAGAGGGTATCAATTCACCTCTGACTGACTCTATTTCCCTTGAATAGTCTCAGGTTGAATAGTGCATTTGGTTTGAAAGCCCGAGAATATATTTTCTCTGTTTTTTTATTATTTTTAAGCCTATGAATATTTTAATCAGGTTCAAATTCATTCAATATATGATATATATGTAGAGTCCTGTTGTTAAGAATGTTTTATTGAAAATTGGGGAACACAAAACAACAAAATACAACACAATGCAGTAGAACACTGCACAGCTGTAAACAACAGTGAATTTTTCTCTTTTACTAAAACTACAGTGGAACTGGAGGGAATCGTTAAGTGCAATAAGCCAGAAGGAGAAGGACAAATACACTTCAATACCAGATAATCTTACCTACAGGTGGGTCTGAAGATGTAAAGCAAGGGAAAATATAAAGTGAGACCTCAATAAACTTTAGTCTATTATAGCAAATCCGTGGATTCAGAAGTAGAGGCGTAGTCTTAAAAGGATATTGGATATGCAGGACCATATGGTAGCAGAGAATGAACATTTGATTGAGGGTGAGGTGTACAGACTGCTATCTTGAATAAATATGGGAATATCCCCTTGTGACAATAATAATCTTGTAAATCAACACTTCCTTATTAAGTGATACTGAAGTTGTAAAAAAAAATACATTGTTGATTGTATGTTAACTGATGCTTACACATTTTAATGAAAATCACTATATTTGTAAGATTAATTCTTTTTTTTTTTTCTCAGCACACTAAGTGTCCCCTTCAGGGACTTCTTTATGACTGATTCCGTAGCCATACGCCAGATAGATAATAATGATTGTGGGCAATTGTAACATATTACTAGTACAATAAAGTAGTACAATAAATCTTACAAGCACTTTTCAAAGACCAGAAAATAGTAACCATCAAGTTAAGCACACCCATTCTCTCTGATTAGATTTAAGGATTATCCAGCAATTTCTTTCTCTTTTCTTCTTTTTTTAGACAGGGACAGAGAAGATAGAGAGTGAAAAAGACCATAGCACTGTAGCTTCCTTCCATGTGGTTGGGGTTGATTCACACAGATGACAAAGTAGTACATGACCCAAAGGAACTGTTCTGTCAAACCTAACCAGTAAAATTTTAACTCTCTGCTCAGTTGAGTGTTTTTGTTGTTTGTTGTCTTTTAACAGTTATTCTTTTATTAACACAAAAGTTATTCTTTTAACTATCGTATAGTCTTGCAATATTTCCATTTTATAAATAAAATAAAATGGAAGAGAGAGAAAGAAAACCAGAGCATCACTGGAATATTTGTTGCCAAGGATTAAAATCAGGACCTCATATATATAAGTCTAGTGTTCTGCCCACTGTTCCACCTCTCAGGTTGCTTAACTAAGTTTCAAAACAAATTTCAATTCACAGGCTAAGGAATAAAATTCTAGAATAAACTAATTATATTGACTTTACTACAATTATGTGC